>NW_027464073.1:0-10000 GCF_050947455.1 Rhinoderma darwinii
GGTTTGTTGTGGGACGAGCTGTAGTGATTATTGGTACCATTTTGGGGTACACGCGACTTTTTGATCACCTTTTATCCTATTTTTTGGGAGGCCAGGTAAACAAAAAAACACAATTCTGGCACAGCTTATTTAGTTTTTTTTATACAGCGTTCACCATGCGTTATAAACTACATGTTACCTTTATTCTGCGGGTCAGTACGATTCCGGCGATACCTCATTTATAGAACTTTTTTATGTTTTACAACTTTTTGCACAATAAAATTACTTTTGTAAAGAGAATGTATTTTTTCTGTCGCCAAGTTGTGAGAACCATAACGTTTAAATTTTTTTGTCGCCGGAGCTGTATGAGGGCTTGTTTTTTGCGGGACGAGCTATAGTTTTTATAGGTACCATTTTTGGATACGGGCGACTTTTTGATAACTTTTTATTCTAACATTTGTAGGGCAAAGTGACCAAAAAACAGAAACTCTGGTATAGTTTTTTACGGGTTTTTTTACGCTGTTCACCGCGTGCAATAAATAATATAATATTTTGATACCTCAGGTCGTTACGGTCGCGGCGATGCCAAATACGTATGGTTTATTTATTTTTTTCAATAATAAAGGACTTGATAAGAGTAAAAGGGCAATTGTGTTTTATTTTATTACTTGAAACTTTTCAAACTTTTATTTTTTTCACTTTCTTTTACACTTTTTTATACTTTCTTTTACCCTTTTTTTCACGTCTCACTAGGGGACTTGAAGTTCCAACTGTCTGATGTTTTTTTTCTAATACATTGAACTACCTACGTAGTGCAATGTATTAGATCTGTCAGTCATTCACTGACAGCAAGCCGATTAGGCTTCCCCTTCTGGCAGGGCCTAATAGGCTTCCGTAATGGCAGAGCAGGAGGCCACTGTGTCTCCTGTTGCCATAGCAGCAGTCGCCAGTCCTGATTGCCTGTCAGGGCTGGTGATCTGCTAGTAACCGCTACAATGCAGCAATCGCTTTCGATTGCTGCATCGCAGGGGTTAATGGCAGGGATCGGAGCTAGCTCCTGTTCCTGCCATTACAGGTGGATGTCCGCTGTAACATACAGCTGACTTCCACCACTGATGACGCCGGATCAGCTCCTGAGCCGGCGCCATCTTGCCGGTGGCTACGGAAGCCAATTAGGCTCCGACGCCGGGCGGATCTTGACCGGCTTCCGTGCTAGGCAGACCGGGAGGCCAGTATTAGGCCTCCGGTTGCCATTGCAGCCACCGGAACCCCGGCAATTTCATTGCTGGGGTTCCGATAAGCTGCAAACACCTTAAGTGCAGCACTCGCGTTTGAGCGCTGCACTTAAGGGGTTAATGGTGGGGATCAAAGCTAATTTCAGTCCCCGCCATTGCAGCCGGATGTCAGCTGTAAGATACAGCTGAGATCCGGTTATGATGGCACAGACTCAGATTCAGAGACGGTGCCAAACATTTGGCGTATGGATACGGCAATTTGCGGGAAGTCATAGCTTTCCATGGCGTACCCATACGGCAAATGTCGGGAAGGGGTTAATGTAAGGATGTGTACACTTAATTGTGCAGCAACGCTTGTTGTCTCCATTCTATGTCAGTGTGGGAAGTAGATGTCCGGCCTTATGATTTTGTGATATGTGATAGACCCAGAATCCCAATCACCAAACCAAAGAATGCAAAATAAAGACACAAAACATTATAATTGGGTGTTAAATGGTCAAAACTTTTATTATATTATATGACCAAACCCAAAATGGCAAACCTCCGACTCACGAAGAGTCACCCTCCAGCACGCAGGAGAGGAAAAACCCCCTGTGGGGGAAACCTCTAGGGAAACCATGGCTGGAGGATTGCCCTTCCTCTGGGCTTAGAAGGTGCCAAAATATCATTTGTAACAGAATTTGTACGTTTTCTCAGATTTTCAAGGAAAGACAATACAATGAACGAACGACATAAAACACATAAATCGGCTGATCTGGTTGGCTAGGCGGATGTCTCTCTTCCTGGGCACCCATTAAAATGAATGGGTGATCCACGGATGAGACGGGTCCTCCAGATGCCTCCTTGTAGCACCTGTCTCCGCTCCGGCTAATAGAGGGGGATCTCCTGCTGGAAACCCCCCTCTATTACAGACAACCCGTATGAAGAGGATGGCATCACTGTGATGAAGAAGTGGTCTGGGGTGAAGGGTTTCCCTGCTAGAACCTCCAAATTACATCAGGTCGGTATTGGTGGGGAAGTCAAGCTCAAGGTCCTCAGTCCCATCCAATATGGCGCTGAATGTGGCAGTAAAACCTTCTAATATGGAATCTTCTTTATGTCATAAACATTTGTATTTATGACATCAGCACCTTCATCATCATTACTACAGGAGTTTATTACCACTGCACAACTCATACATTGTGACGTCACCCACAGTGGTCTGAAGTGTTAACCCTTTAATGACTGGCAGTGTACTTACCACAGAGGCCATAAAGCTGAATAGAACATATCAGCGGCCATAAAGGAAAAGGGATAATGCAGGGAGCATCTCCGCACAAGAACTATCCATGACAAAGGGTTGTCCAGGATGAGATAACTTGTCTGCTTTCTCCAAACACCAGCACCACACCTGTCCATAGGTTGTGTGTGGTACTACAGCTCATTACCATTCACTTCAATGGAGCTAACCTGCAATACCAGATACAACCTGTGGATAGGTGTGGTGCTGTTTTTGGAAGAAAGCAGACATATTTTTCTAATCGTGCACAGCTCCTGTTAGAAATAGTTCTAAAAAAGTGGGGGGAGGAGGAGAAGAAGGGGAGAGGGAAAGAAGAAATTAAAAAAAGGGAAAAAGAGGAACTCTGAGGTAAAAGAAATCAAACTAGACTGAAAGGAGTCTGCTGGAGGTGCCAGATGGAAAGACAGATTTCTGCCATGGGGACCAGATTAGTTGAAATGTATCTTGAAGGGGGGCTTCAGAGAGTGGGTTTTAACCCCTTCCCGCCCTATGAAGTGCTGTTGCATTAAAAAAACTATGCAGTTCATCTTCGAATGCAGCGTCACAAAAACAAAAAATTATTGAGTAAAAAATAAAACTATATAAATTTGGTATCGCCATAATCGTAACGACCCGCAGAATCAAGTTATCATGCAATTCATGCCGCCCGATGAACACTGTAAAATCAAAACAGAAATGGCAGAATTACAGTTTTTTTTTAAATTCACCCCACAAAATGTAGGTTTTTTAAAAAAAAAAATGTAATACATTATATGGTACATTAGTCCGCAGGGTAAATTCCACATAAACAGCGCCATTCATCGGTTAACTGTTTAAATGATACCAGTTCAAGTGACCTTTATCGAAAAACACCATAAGAAATGTTTTCACAATTAACCTTCTAATTGGGCCTAGCATGTGTGATACTGTCTGCTAAGCCGTTGTATCTAAGCATATTATATGTGATACTGTCTGCTGAGCCGCTGTCTCCTATCAAGTAGCAGAGCTATCAGGTGTCATAGTGTAATGAAACGGGGTAGGGAGACAGACAGGTGAGCCCTAATCTACCCGAAACTCAGTCCCTGCCTACTTGCACGGCCCGTCCTAAGTGACGGCGTACAACTGGGCGACGGTCCCTACGCTCAATAAGTGCAAGACAGACAACACAAGACAAGGGCACACAGAAGATAAAGGGGGAGGTAGGGGCAGTTGCCCACGGAAACACAGTGAGCAACAAGCTGTGGTGAACGAGCCGAGACAAACCAGGCGAGTACGAAGTAGCAAATCAGAGCAGGAGAATAGTCAGTCAAGCCAGGGTCAATAAGTAACAGCGGTCAATAAGGTAAGTAGCAAGAATCGCAGAGCCAGGAAACCAGACAATCACAGGCAAGGAACATGCTGCAAGTGAGGGTAAAAATAGACCAAGGGCGGGAGCTAGAACCGTCAGGCCAGGCTGTGATTGGTTCTCCCTCTCCTCAGCCTGCCAGCCTGAGTAGTAAGAGATCGCGTCACTCGAGCATACCTTGGAGCTGATGAAGGCTGATTAACCCCGGGCGTCGACACAGAACCTGTGTCTGGCAAACCCTTTACAGTACCCCCCTTTTTATGAGGGGCCACTGGACCCTTCCTAGGTGGGCCTGGCTTGTTGGGGAACCGAAGATGGAACTTGCTGAGCAATATACCGGCGTGAACATCGCGGGCGGATACCCAAGTCCTCTCCTCAGGCCCGTATCCTCTCCAATGGACCAGGTACTGGAGGGAGACTTGGACCATCCTGCTGTCCACAATCTTGGCTACCTCGAATTCTACCCCATCCGGAGTGAGAACAGGGACCGGAGGTCTTAAAAACCGGGTAAGTAGCTTGTCGGGGGTTTCCCCCTTCTTCTGTAATTTTGGGTTTAATCCACGGTTCTCCTCCGTCTGCTCTTACCGTTACGTGGTGATTTGCCAATCATGAAGGTGTTATTCAGGACAGGAGTGGAGGAGAGGTAACAGACTGAGAGCTACGTAATGGTAAGAGCAGAGTTCATAGCAGCACAGAGTATTTCAGGAGATGAGCGTGCGGATCTTGTGCGTGGTGGTGACTTGCCAATCATGTGAAGGTGTTATTGAGGACAGGAGTGGAGGAGAGGTAACAGACTGAGCTACGTAATGGTAAGAGCAGAGTTCACAGCAGCACAGAGTATTTCATTAGAGGAGCGTGCAGATTCTGTGCTGCTGTGAACAATGGGCAGACGTTTGTCTGTTCACACGAGGCGTATATTTACGCGCCGCTGTCAAATGACGGCGCGTAAATAGACGCCCGCGTCAAAGAAGTGACCTGTCACTTTTTTGGCCGTAATTGGATCCGTTATTCATTGACTCCAATGAAAAACAGCGCCAATTACGTCCGTAATGGACGCGGCGTTCAAGCGCCTGCACATGCCATTACGGCTGAAATTACGGGGATGTTTTCAGGCGGAAACATCCCCATAATTTCAGCCGTTACGGACGCTGTCATGTGAACATACCCTTATAATGACAGCACGGCTCACAAAAGCGGCCGGCTGCCTGTGCCCGGCCGTGCTCGTAATTACGAGTCGTAATTACGAGCACGGCCCGTAAAATAAAAAAATAGAACATGTTCTATCTTTTTAACGGCACGGGCACCTTCCCGTGAGAAAACGGAAAGGTACCCGTGGCTAACAGAAGTCTATGGGCCCGCTATTTCGGGTCGTAATTATGACCCGTGATAACGGGTGTTTTTACGATCGTGTGCATGAGGCCCCGTAATGACGGGTGGCTACATGTGTGCACCCGTCATTACGGCAGCGTTGCTAGGCGACGTCAGTAAATAGTCACTCTCCAGGGTGCTGAAAGAGTTAACTGATCGGCAGTAACTGTTTGAGCACCCTGGACAGTGACTACCGATCACAGTACCTGTTCATACTACCGGGAACTCCCTGCTTCCTCCAGTACGGTCTCCTGGCCGTTGCCTTGGTGACGCGTCCCTCTCGACATCCGGCCCGACATTCCTTGATGACGATGCAGCCCATGTGAGCGCTGCAGCCAGTCACAGGCTGCAGAGGCCTCTGCAGCCAATCACAGGCTGCCGCGTCAGAAAAGAAGGTCGGACTGGAGGGAGAGGAGGGACTCGTCACCAAGACAACGACCGGGTACGTATGAAATGCTTTTTATTTTATTTTTAATCAGCAGCCTCTTTTCTCTATCAGTGATTGATAAAGACAAGTGGCTGCCGATTTGTATAATATTTTTGACCGGGTTCGGTCAAAACGGGTTCGGCCGAACACGGTGAAGTTCGGATTCGCTGCAAACCGAACTTTTCCGGAAGTTCGGACCGAAACCGAGTTCGGTTGTCCCGGTTCGCTCATCTCTACAAATTTATATAGAGTTATTTTTTACAAAATAATTTGTTTTTGTGACGCTGCATTCGAAGATGAACTGCATAGTTTTTCAATGCAACAGCACTTCATAGGGCGGGAAGGGGTTAAAATCCACTCTCTGAAGCCCCCCTTCAAGATACATTTCAACTAATCTGGTCCCCATGGCAGAAATCTGTCTTTCCATCTGGCACCTCCAGCAGACTCCTTTCAGTCTAGTTTGATTTCTTTTACCTCAGAGTTCCTCTTTTTCCCTTTTTTTAATTTCTTCTTTCCCTCTCCCCTTCTTCTCCTTCTCCCCCCACTTTTTTTGAACTATTTCTAACAGGGGCTGTGCAGGATTAGAAAAATATGTCTGCTTTCTTCCAAAAACAGCACCACACCTATCCACAGGTTGTATCTGGTATTGCAGGTTTGCTCCATTGAAGTGAATGGTAATGAGCTGTAGTACCACACACAACCTATGGACAGGTGTGGTGCTGGTGTTTGGAGAAAGCAGACAAGTTCTCTCATCCTGGACAACCCTTTGTCATGGATAGTTCTTGTGCGGAGATGCTCCCTGCATTATCCCTTTTCCTTTATGGCCGCTGATATGTTCTATTCAGCTTTATGGCCTCTGTGGTAAGTACACTGCCAGTCATTAAAGGGTTAACACTTCAGACCACTGTGGGTGACGTCACAATGTATGAGTTGTGCAGTGGTAATAAACTCCTGTAGTAATGATGATGAAGGTGCTGATGTCATAAATACAAATGTTTATGACATAAAGAAGATTCCATATTAGAAGGTTTTACTGCCACATTCAGCGCCATATTGGATGGGACTGAGGACCTTGAGCTTGACTTCCCCACCAATACCGACCTGATGTAATTTGGAGGTTCTAGCAGGGAAACCCTTCACCCCAGACCACTTCTTCATCACAGTGATGCCATCCTCTTCATACGGGTTGTCTGTAATAGAGGGGGGTTTCCAGCAGGAGATCCCCCTCTATTAGCCGGAGCGGAGACAGGTGCTACAAGGAGGCATCTGGAGGACCCGTCTCATCCGTGGATCGCCCATTCATTTTAATGGGTGCCCAGGAAGAGAGACATCTGCCTAGCCAACCAGATCAGCCGATTTATGTGTTTTATGTCGTTCGTTCATTGTATTGTCTTTCCTTGAAAATCTGAGAAAACGTACAAATTCTGCTACAAATGATATTTTGGCCCCTTCTAAGCCCAGAGGAAGGGCAATCCTCCAGCCATGGTTTCCCTAGAGGTTTCCCCCACAGGGGGTTTTTCCTTTCCTGCGTGCTGGAGGGTGACTCTTCGTGAGTCGGAGGTTTGCCATTTTGGGTTTGGTCATATAATATAATAAAAGTTTTGACCATTTAACACCCAATTATAATGTTTTGTGTCTTTATTTTGCATTCTTTGGTTTGGTGATTGGGATTCTGGGTCTATCACATATCACAAAATCATAAGGCCGGACATCTACTTCCCACACTGACATAGAATGGAGACAACAAGCGTTGCTGCACAATTAAGTGTACACATCCTTACATTAACCCCTTCCCGACGTTTGCCGTATGGGTACGCCATGGAAAGCTATGACTTCCCGCAAATTGCCGTATCCATACGCCAAATGTTTGGCACCGGCTCAGAAGCTGAGTCTGTGCCATCATCACCGGATCTCAGCTGTATCTTACAGCTGACATCCGGCTGCAATGGCGGGGACTGAAATTAGCTTTGATCCCCGCCAGATCTAATACATTGCACTAGGTAGGTAGTGAAATGTATTAGAAAAAAAACATCAGACAGTTGGAACTTCAAGTCCCCTAGTGGAACGTGAAAAAAGTGTAAAAGAAAGTTTGATAACAATAAAAGTTATTTTCTGCGTCCTATTAATTTTAATTGGAGCTCAGAGGTGGAAACCACTTGTAGAACATCAGCCCCCCACTCACAGTGAAATAACCATCAGTAGTATCCGCCCTGGAAACCACAGGGAATTCCACCTGAAAAACCGCACCAAATTTTAGTGCAGTTTTTCGGGCGGTATATCTCCTGCGGAAAGACCGCAGAAATCATTTTAAAAAAGCTTATACTTACCATAGTCATAGCGACGCGTATTCTGTTCTGAGCGCAGCCTGGCCTCCTGTGATGATGCTGTAGTACATGTGACCGCTGCAGCCTTTGATTGGCTGCAGCAGTCACATGGGATGGTATCATCATCCCCTGAGGCCAGACTGCGCTCATTACAGAATATGCGTCGCTATGACTATGACCGGAAGTAAGTATAAGCTTTTGTTTTTTCTCATTATACAATCAGGGCCGGGTCTAGGTTTATGTGAGCTATTTGGTGACACAGACTTAGTAGACCCCTTTGCGGGGGAACTCACGGGGGCAGTAAAATCGCAGAAAACGTCACTTTGTGCCTCCATATAGACGTTAGGACCTATTTATGCCCCCACATAGAAGTTAGGCCCCCAGTTTGTACCCCAATAAAAGTAGTGCCCTCTGTAGATAGTGGTAGTGCCACACAGCCCCCCTCCCTGGTTGTGCCACACAGCCCCCCTCCCTGGTTGTGCCACACAGCCCCCTCCTCCCTGGTAGTGCCACACAGCCACCTCCCTGGTAGTGCCACACAGCCCCCTCCCTGGTAGTGCCACACAGCCCCCTCCCTGGTAGTGCCACACAACCCCCTCCTCCCTGGTAGTGCCACACAGCCCCCTCCCTGGTAGTGCCACACAGCCACCCTCCCTGGTAGTGCCACACAACCCCCTCCTCCCTGGTAGTGCCACACAGCCCCCTCCCTGGTAGTGCCACACAGCCACCCTCCCTGGTGGTACCACACAGCCTCCCGCCCCCCCCCCCAGTAGGTAGCGATTTTGGTTTCCCTCTAGGAGTGGAATTCCAGCCAGAGTATATACAGAGCTAAAGAACCCGTTTAGTAACACTGCCTTCTCTTGATCCCGTGTGACCAACTCCCCATTACCACTATTTAGGGGTCCTACATGTTCAGACCTTGGCTTTTTTTCATTTACATACTTGAAGATTTTTTGCAGATTTGATTTACTATCATTGGCCACCTGCCTTTCATTTTGTATTTTTGCTGATTTTATTACCTTTTTACAGATTTTATTAAGCTCTTTATAATTCTAGGCCAAATGGGCAACCATCTTTTAATAGACACTTACCATCTCTCCTTGCTCACTGTTACTGTATAGGGTGTGATTTCTGACCCTGATCTTCCAGGACGACACCATCTCCATTAACCATAACTGGTTGAACGGGTGTAACGTGTCCTTCATGTGGAGCCTCCTGCAGGCCAATCTGAGCGCTGTACAGAGGGAGATCAGTGAGTGGCGGGAGACCATGGACGGCTGGGAGCATCCCTGTCAGGTGACATTATTATATATCGTATACATTCTGAGCATGGCCAGTGGGGGCGGGGCCTGTCTCTGGCAGACTAATTGGGGGCGGGGTCTTTTCATTTGATGGAGGACCCAGTTGGGTCGAGGTCTATCCCTGGAGGGCCCAGTGGGGGAGAGACCTGTCCCCGGAGGTCCTAGTGGAGTGTCCCCGGAGGACCTAGCGAAAGACTGCAGCACCTAGCAGGCCGGCCTTCTGGGATTACATCTCATCCCTGGAGACCACTGCAGCCTGGACTGGCAGAGCGGTGGTCACATGGGATGAAGCGTCCTCCGAGAAGGACGTCGTCATGCAGGCCAGCCTCCTGGGATGACGTTTCATCTATGTGATCGCCGCTACAGCCTGTGATTGGCTGAAGAGGATAATCGCTGGCAGTGGCGCATCCCCATATGGGTGTTTCAGGCGGTCGCCCGGGGCCCAAGGCTTGCAGGGGGCCCATAGCTTCCCACACCGCACACAAGTGAAACAAAACTCTCCAGGGCTGCTGCTGCCGGCCGCATTCTGTGATCATCGGTCCCACGTGCTGATGAAGAGGCGGGGGGAATGTGCAGGGGGAGTCAATTGCGGCCAGGGAACAGGGGCACAGCACATCAGCTGTAGAGAGCAGACTGTCAGAGATTGTGATGGGCAGGTGCTGGAGTCTCCCTGACAGTCTGCTCCTCTGTGCTGCTGTACATTGTCCCTCCTGTCTAAACCTCCAGCAGCTGCCTGATAACGGCAAAACTGAAACTAGAGGGT
>NW_027464073.1:15000-17500 GCF_050947455.1 Rhinoderma darwinii
TAAGTCTATGTAGTGTGTGCTGTGTATATAGTGTCTATAATGTAAGTATATGTAGTGTGTGCTGTGTATATAGTGTTTATAATGTAAGTCTATGTAGTGTGTGCTGTGTATATAGTGTCTATAATGTAAGTCTATATAGTGTGTGCTGTGTATATAGTGTGTGCTGTGTATATAGTGTCTATAATGTAAGTCTATATAGTGTGTGGTGTGTATATAGTGTCTATAATGTAAGTCTATGTAGTGTGTGCTGTGTATATAGTGTCTATTATGTAAGTCTATGTAGTGTGTGCTGTGTATATAGTGTCTATAATGTAAGTATATGTAGTGTGTGCTGTGTATATAGTGTCTATAATGTAAGTCTATATAGTGTGTGCTGTGTATATAGTGTCTATAATGTAAGTCTATGTAGTGTGTGCTGTGTATATAGTGTCTATAATGTAAGTCTATGTAGTGTGTGCTGTGTATATAGTGTCTATAATGTAAGTCTATATAGTGTGTGCTGTGTATATAGTGTCTATAATGTAAGTCTATGTAGTGTGTGCTGTGTATATAGTGTCTATAATGTAAGTCTATATAGTGTGTGCTGTGTATATAGTGTCTATAATGTAAGTCTATGTAGTGTGTGCTGTGTATATAGTGTCTATAATGTAAGTCTATATAGTGTGTTCTGTGTATATAGTGTCTATAATGTAAGTCTATGTAGTGTGTGTGTGTGTCATAATGTAAGTCTATATAGTGTGTGCTGTGTATATAGTGTGTGCTGTGTATATAGTGTATATAGTGTGTGCTGTGTATATAGTATGTGCTGTGTATATAGTGTAATAATGTAAGTCTATATAGTGTGTGCTGTGTATATAGTGTCTATAATGTAAGTCTATGTAGTGTGTGCTGTGTATATAGTGTTTATAATGTAAGTCTATGTAGTGTGTGCTGTGTATATAGTGTCTATAATGTAAGTCTATATAGTGTGTGCTGTGTATATAGTGTGTGCTGTGTATATAGTGTCTATAATGTAAGTCTATGTAGTGTGTGCTGTGTATATAGTGTCTATAATGTAAGTCTATGTAGTGTGTGCTGTGTATATAGTGTCTATAATGTAAGTCTATGTAGTGTGTGCTGTGTATATAGTGTCTATAATGTAAGTCTATGTAGTGTGTGCTGTGTATATAGTGTGTGCTGTGTATATAGTGTCTATAATGTAAGTCTATATAGTGTGTGCTGTGTATATAGTGTGTGCTGTGTATATAGTGTCTATAATGTAAGTCTATATAGTGTGTGCTGTGTATATAGTGTCTATAATGTAAGTCTATATAGTGTGTGCTGTGTATATAGTGTCTATAATGTAAGTCTATGTAGTGTGTGCTGTATATATAGTGTCTATAATGTAAGTCTATGTCGTGTGTGCTGTGTATATAGTGTCTATAATGTAAGTATATATAGTGTGTGCTGTGTATATAGTGTCTATAATGTAAGTCTATGTAGTGTGTGCTGTGTATATAGTGTCTATAATGTAAGTCTATATAGTGTGTGCTGTGTATATAGTGTCTATAATGTAAGTCTATGTAGTGTGTGCTGTGTATATAGTGTCTATAATGTAAGTCTATATAGTGTGTGCTGTGTATATAGTGTCTATAATGTAAGTCTATGTAGTGTGTGTGTTTATGTGTGTGTGTGTGTGTGTGTGTCATAATGTAAGTCTATATAGTGTGTTCTGTGTATATAGTGTCTATAATGTAAGTCTATGTAGTGTGTGCTGTGTATATAGTGTCTATAATGTAAGTCTATGTAGTGTGTGCTGTGTATATAGTGTCTAAAATGTAAGTCTATGTAGTGTGTGCTGTGTATATAGTGTCTATAATGTAAGTCTATATAGTGTGTGCTTTGTATATAGTGTCTATAATGTAAGTCTATGTAGTGTGTGCTGTATATATAGTGTCTATAATGTAAGTCTATGTCGTGTGTGCTGTGTATATAGTGTCTATAATGTAAGTCTATATAGTGTGTGCTGTGTATATAGTGTCTATAATGTAAGTCTATGTAGTGTGTGCTGTGTATATAGTGTCTATAATGTAAGTCTATATAGTGTGTGCTGTGTATATAGTGTCTATAATGTAAGTCTATATAGTGTGTGCTGTGTATATAGTGTCTATAATGTAAGTCTATGTAGTGTGTGTGTTTATGTGTGTGTGTGTGTGTGTGTGTGTGTGTGTGTGTGTGTGTGTCATAATGTAAGTCTATATAGTGTGTGCTGTGTATATAGTGTCTATAATGTAAGTCTATGTAGTGTGTGCTGTGTATATAGTGTCTATAATGTAAGTCTATGTAGTGTGTGCTGTGTATATAGTGTCTATAATGTAAGTCTATGTAGTGTGTGCTGTGTATATAGTGTGTGCTGTGTATATAGTGTCTATAATGTAAGTCTATATAGTGTGTGGTGTGTGTATATAGTGTCTATAATGTAAGTCTATATAGTGTGTGTGTTTATGTGTGTGTGTGTGTG